>NC_054497.1:22328637-22331137 GCF_017639515.1 Carcharodon carcharias
CACACAGTAATAAACAACCTCTCACACACACACACACACACAGATACACACCCTCTCACACACACACACACACACACAGATACACACCCTCTCACACAGACACACACACACACACACACAGATACACACCCTCTCCCACACACACACAGACACACACACACACACACCCTCTCACAAACACACACACACAAACACAGATACATACCCTCTCACACACAAACACACTCACACAGAGACAAACCCTCTCACACACACACACACACAGAGATTCGCACCCTCTCACACAGAGTCACACACACACACACACACACACACGCACAGGTACACACCCTCTCACACAGACAGACACACACACTCACATACAGATGAACACCCTCTCACACACACACACACAGACAAGCACACACAGATACACACACTCTCTCTCACACACACACACACACACACAGACAGATACACACCCTCTCACACACACACACAGATAGACACCATCTCACACACACACACAGACACGCACTGATACACACCCTCTCACACACACACACGGAGATACACACCTTCTCTCTCACACACACACACAGATGCACACACTCTCTCTCTCACACACACACACATACACACAGACAGATACACACCCTCACACTCACACACACACACACACACAGATAGACACCATCTCACACACACACAGACACGCACTGATACACACCCTCTCACACACACACACCGAGATACACACCTTCTCTCACACACACACAGATACACACCCTCTCACACACACACACAGATACACACCCTCTTTCACACACACGCACACACACACAGCTACACAGCCTCTCACACACAAACACACACACACAGATACAGACCCTCGCACACACACAGACACACTTTCATATACACAACCTCTCTCTCACACACACACACACACACACGTATACACACTCTCACATGCACACACACACACACACACATACACACCCTCTCACACACACAGACACACACACACAATAAGATACACACCCTCTCACACACACACACACACAGATACACACACTCACACACACACACACACACACAGATACACACCCTCTCACACACACACACACACACAGACACGCACACACAGATACACACCCTCTCTCTCACACACACACACACATACATACAGATACACACCCTCTCACACACACACAAACACACACATATACACACCCTCTCACACACACACACACACACACACACACACCAAAAGAAACACATCCTCTCACACACACACGCAAACACACACACACACACACAGATATACACCCTCTCTCTCACACTCACACACACACACACATATACACACCCTCTCACTCACACACACACACACACACCAACAGAAACACACCCTCTCACACACACACGCACACACACACCCACACACCAACAGAAAGACACCGTCTCACACACAGACACAAACACACACACACAGATACACACCCTCTCACACAGACACACAGACACACACACAAACACACAGATACACACCCTCTCAAACACATACAAACAGATAAACATCCTCTCACACAGACATACACAGATACACACCCTCTCACATGCACACGCACAGATGCACACCCTCTCACAAACACACACACACACACAGATACACACCCTCTCACATGCACACGCACAGATGCACACCCTCTCACACACACACACACACACACAGATACACACCCTCTCACACCCTCTCACCCACACACAGACACACACACACAGATACACACCCTCTCTCTCACACACACACACACATACAGATACACACGCTCTCACACACACTCACACACAAACAGGTACACACCCTCACACACACACACACACAGATACACACCCTCTCACACACACACACAAACAGGTACACACCCTCACACACACACACAGATACACACCCTCTCACACACACACACACACAAACAGGTACACACCCACACACACACACACACACTCACACACTGATACACACACTCTCACACACACACAAATACACACACACACAGATACACACGCTCTCACACACAGACACACACACAGATACACACCCTCTCAAACACACACACATACACACACACACACACACACACAGATACACACTCTCTCACACAGACACACAGACACACACACACAAACACACAGATACACACCCTCTCAAACACATACAAAAAGATAAACATCCTCTCACACAGACATACACAGATACACACCCTCTCACATGCACACGCACAGATGCACACCCTCTCACAAGCACACACACACACACAGATGCACACACTCTCACACACGCACACACAGATACACACCCTCTCTCACACACACACACACAAATACACACCCTCTCACACCCTCTCACCCACACACAGAAACACACACTCTCACACACACACACACAGATACACACACTATCACACACACACACACAATGACACGCACACACAGATACACACCCTCTCTCTCA
>NC_054497.1:22336137-22351137 GCF_017639515.1 Carcharodon carcharias
ACACACAGACACACACACAGATTACACACACTCTCACACACACACACAGACACACACACTCAAACACACAGATACACATCCTCTCAAACACATACACACAGATAAACACCCTCTCACACAGACACACAGACATACACAGATACACACCCTCTCACATACACACGCACAGATACACACCCTCTCACACACACACACACACACAGACACACACAGATACACACCCTCTAGCACACACACACACACACAGACACACCCTCACAAACACACACACACATACACACTCTCACACACAGATACACAACCACTCACACACACACACACAGACACGCACACACAGATACACACCCACTCCCTCACACACACACACACAGATACACACCCTCTCACACACACACACACAGATACACACCATCGCACACACACACAGACACACACAGATACACACCCTCTCACACACACACACAGACAGATACACTCCCACTCACACGCACACACACACACACACACACACAGATACACAGCCTCTCACACACAAACACACACACACAGATACAGACACTCTCTCTCACACACACACACACAGATACACACTCTCTCACACACACACAAACACACACACACACAAACACACACACACACACACACACCTAGATACACACCCTCTCACACACACACACATACACACAGAGATACACACCCTCTCACACACAGACACAAAAACACACACACACACAGATACACACCCTCTCACACAGACACACACACACCGACACACACACACACACAGATAAACACCCTCTATCTCACAGACACAGACAAACAAATACACACCCTCTCACACATACACACACACACACACACACAGCTACACGCACTCTCTCTCTCACACACACACTCAGGTGCACACCCTCACACACACACACACACACACACACACACACACAGATACACACTCTCTCACACACACAGACACACACACACACAGATACACACACTCTCTCTCACACACACACACACAGTCACACACCCTCTCATAAACACGCAAACACACACAGATACACACCCTCTCACACAGACACACACACACAAACACACACACACACACACAGCTACACACACTCTCTCTCACACACACACACACTCAGGTACACACCCTCTCACACACACACACACACACACACAGATACACACACTCTCACACACACAGACACACACACACACAGATACACACACTCTCTCTCACACACACACACAGTCACACACCCTCTCACAAACATGCACACACACAGATACACACCCTCTCACACACACACACATACACACACACAGACACACACACAGATTACACACACTCTCACACACACACACAGACACACACACTCAAACACACAGATACACATCCTCTCAAACACATACACACAGATAAACACCCTCTCACACAGACACACAGACATACACAGATACACACCCTCTCACATACACACGCACAGATACACACCCTCTCACACACACACACACACACAGACACACACAGATACACACCCTCTAGCACACACACACACACACACACAGACACACCCTCACAAACACACACACACATACACACTCTCACACACAGATACACAACCACTCACACACACACACACAGACACGTACACACAGATACACACCCACTCCCTCACACGCACACACACAGATACACACCCTCTCACACACACACACACAGATACACACCATCGCACACACACACAGACACACACAGATACACACCCTCTCACACACACACACAGACAGATACACTCCCACTCACACGCACACACACACACACAGATACACACCCTCTCACACACACACACACACACAGATACACAGCCTCTCACACACAAACACACACACACAGATACAGACACTCTCTCACACACACACACACAGATACACACTCTCTCACACACACACAAACACACACACACACACATCCAGATACACACCCTCTCACACACACACACATACACACAGAGATACACACCCTCTCACACACAGACACAAAAATACACACACACACAGATACACACCCTCTCACACAGACACACACACACAGACACACACACACGCACAGATAAACACCCTCTATCTCACACACACAGACAAACAAATACACACCCTCTCACACATACACACACACACACACAAACAGCTACACGCTCTCTCTCTCTCACACACACACACTCAGGTGCACACCCTCACACACACACACACACACACACACACACACACAGATACACACTCTCTCACACACACACAGATACACACACTCTCTCTCACACACACACACAGTCACACACCCTCTCATAAACACGCAAACACACACAGATACACACCCTCTCACACAGACACACACACACAAACACACACACACACACACACAGCTACACACACTCTCTCTCACACACAAACACACTCAGGTACACACCCTCTCACACACACACACACACACACACAGATACACACAGTCTCACACACACAGACACACACACACACAGATACACACACTCTCTCTCACACACACACAGTCACACACCCTCTCACAAACACGCACACACACAGATACACACCCTCTCACACACACGCACATACACACACACAGACACACACACAGATACACACACTCTCACACAGACACACAGACACACACACTCAAACACACAGATACACATCCTCTCAAACACATACACACAGATAAACACCCTGTCACACAGACACACAGACATACACAGATACACACCCTCTCACATACACACGCACAGATACACACCCTCTCTCGCACACACACACAGACACACACAGATACACACCCTCTAGCACACACACACACACACACAGACTCACCCTCACAAACACACACACACATACACACTCTCACACACAGATACACAACCACTCACACCCACACACACACGTACACGCACACACAGATACACACCCACTCCCTCACACACACACACACACAGATACACACCCTCTCACACACACACACAGATACACACCATCGCACACACACACAGACACACACAGATACACACCCTCTCACACACACACACAGACAGATACACTCCCTCTCACACACACACACACACACACAGATACACACCCTCTCACACACACACACACACAGATACACAGCCTCTCACACACAAACACACACACACAGATACAGACACTCTCACACACACACAAATACACACACACACACACCCAGATACACACCCTCTCACACAAACACACATACACACAGAGATACACACCCTCTCACACACAGACACACAAACACACACACACACAGATACACACCCTCTCACACAGACACACACACACAGACACACACACACACACACAGATAAACACCCTCTATCTCACACACACAGACAAACAAATACACACCCTCTCACACATACACACACACACACACACACAGCTACACGCACTCTCTCTCTCACACACACACACTCAGGTGTACACCCTCACACACACACACACACACAGATACACACTCTCTCACACACACAGACACACACACCCACAGATACACACACTCTCTCTCACACACACAGACACAGTCACACACCCTCTCACAAATACGCACACACACACAGATACTCACCCTCTCACATACACACGCACAGATACACACCCTCTCACATACACACACACAGATACACACCCTCTCTCACACACACACACACACTCAGACACACACAGATACACACCCTCTCGCACACACACACACAGACACACCCTCACACACACACACACATACACACAATCACACACAGATACACAACCACTTACACACACACACATACAGACACACACACACAGATACACACCCTCTCCCTCACACACACACACAGATACACACACTCTCACACACACACACACAGATACACAGCATCGCACACACACACAGACACACACAGATACACCCCCTCTCACACACACACACACACAGACAGATACACATCCTCTCACACACACACACACACACACAGATACACACCCTCTCACACACACACACACACACACACAGATACACAGCCTCTTACACACAAACAAACACAAACAGATACAGACACTCTCACACACATATACACACACACATACACACCCTCTCTCTCACACACACACAGATAAAACCCCCTCTCTCACACGCACACACACACACAGATACACACTCTCTCACACACACATACACACACAAACACACACACTCACACACACAGAGATACACACCCTCTCTCACACACACACACACTCACAGATACACACCCTCTCTCAAACACACACATGCACACACACACACTCACACAGAGATACACACCCTCTCACACAGACACACGCACACAGATACAAACCCTCTCTCACACACACACACAGAGATAAGCACCCTCTCACACACAGACACACACACACACACACACACACACAGAGATAAACACCCTCTCACACACACACACACACACACACAGGGACAAACCCTCTCAAACACACACACACATACAGATACACTCACTCTCACACACACACACACACACACACAGATACACACGCTCTCACACACACACACACATACACACAGATACACACCCTCTCACACACACACACGTACACACACACACTCACACACAGATACACACCCTCTCAAACACATATACACAGATAAACACCTCTCACACAGACACACAGACATACACAGATACACACTCTCTCACATGCACATGCACAGATACACACCCTCTCACAAACACACACACACACACACACACAGATACACACCCTCTCAAACACACACAAACAGACACACACACACACATATACAGATAAACACCCTCTATCCCACACACACAGACACATAAATACACACCCTCTCACACAAACACGCACACACACACAGCTACACACACTCTCTCTCACACACACACACACACATATACACACCCTCTCACACACACACACACAGACACACACACACACACACACACACAGATACACAACCTCTCACACACACACACATTCAGATACATACCCTCTCTCATACACACACACACACACACACACAGATACACACCCTCTCTCACACACACACACACAGACACAGATACACACCCTCTCACAAAGACGCACACAAACAGTCACACACCCTCTCACACACACACACACACACACGCGCAGATTCACACCCTCACACACACACACAGACACACAGAGATACACACCCTCTCACACACAGACACACACACACACACAGATACACACCATCTCACACAGACACACAACACAGACACACACACACACAGAGATAAACACCCACTATCTCACACAGACAGACACACAAATACACACCCTCTCACACAAACACACACTCACACACAGCTACAAACACTCTCTCTCTCACACACACACACACTCAGGTACACACCCTCTCACACACACACACACACACACAGATACACACACTCTCACACACACAGACACACACACACACAGATACACACACTCTCTCTAACACATGCACACACACAGTTACACACCCTCTCACACACACACACACATACACACTCACAGACACACACACACCAGATACACACACTCTCTCTAACACATGCACACACACAGATACACACCCTCTCACACACACACACACATACACACTCACAGACACACACACAGATACACACACTCTCACACAGACACGCAGACACACACACTCAAACACAGACACAAAGACTTACACAGATACACACCCTCTCACATACACACGCACAGATACACACACTCTCTCTCACACACACACACAGTCACACACCCTCTCACAAACACGCACACACACAGATACACACCCTCTCACACACACGCACATACACACACACAGACACACACACAGATACACACACTCTCACACAGACACACAGACACACACACTCAAACACACAGATACACATCCTCTCAAACACATACACACAGATAAACACCCTCTCACACAGACACACAGACATACACAGATACACACCCTCTCACATACACACGCACAGATACACACCCTCTCTCGCACACACACACACACAGACACACACAGATACACACCCTCTAGCACACACACACACACACACAGACTCACCCTCACAAACACACACACACATACACACTCTCACACACAGATACACAACCACTCACACCCACACACACACATACACGCACACACAGATACACACCCACTCCCTCACACACACACACACACAGATACACACCCTCTCACACACACACACAGATACACACCATCGCACACACACACAGACACACACAGATACACACCCTCTCACACACACACACAGACAGATACACTCCCTCTCACACACACACACACACACACAGATACACACCCTCTCACACACACACACACACAGATACACAGCCTCTCACACACAAACACACACACACAGATACAGACACTCTCACACACACACACACACACACACAGATACACACACCCTCACACACACACAAATACACACACACACACACCCAGATACACACCCTCTCACACAAACACACATACACACAGAGATACACACCCTCTCACACACAGACACACAAACACACACACACACAGATACACACCCTCTCACACAGACACACACACACAGACACACACACACACACAGATAAACACCCTCTATCTCACACACACAGACAAACAAATACACACCCTCTCACACATACACACACACACACACACACAGCTACACGCACTCTCTCTCTCACACACACACACTCAGGTGTACACCCTCACACACACACACACACACAGATACACACTCTCTCACACACACAGACACACACACCCACAGATACACACACTCTCTCTCACACACACAGACACAGTCACACACCCTCTCACAAATACGCACACACACACAGTTACACACCCTCTCACATACACACGCACAGATACACACCCTCTCACATACACACGCACAGATACACACCCTCTCTCACACACACACACACACTCAGACACACACAGATACACACCCTCTCGCACACACACACACAGACACACCCTCATACACACACACACATACACACAATCACACACAGATACACAACCACTTACACACACACACATACAGACACACACACACAGATACACACCCTCTCCCTCACACACACACACAGATACACACACTCTCACACACACACACACAGATACACAGCATCGCACACACACACAGACACACACAGATACACCCCCTCTCACACACACACACACACACACAGACAGATACACATCCTCTCACACACACACACAGATACACACCCTCTCACACACACACACACACACACACAGATACACAGCCTCTTACACACAAACAAACACAAACAGATACAGACACTCTCACACACATATACACACACACATACACACCCTCTCTCTCACACACACACAGATAAAACCCCCTCTCTCACACGCACACACACACACAGATACACACTCTCTCACACACACATACACACACAAACACACACACTCACACACACAGAGATACACACCCTCTCTCACACACACACACACTCACAGATACACACCCTCTCTCAAACACACACATGCACACACACACACTCACACAGAGATACACACCCTCTCACACAGACACACGCACACAGATACAAACCCTCTCTCACACACACACACAGAGATAAGCACCCTCTCACACACAGACACACACACACACACACACACACACACACAGAGATAAACACCCTCTCACACACACACACACACACACACAGGGACAAACCCTCTCAAACACACACACACATACAGATACACTCACTCTCACACACACACACACACACAGATACACACGCTCTCACACACACACACACATACACACAGATACACACCCTCTCACACACACACACGTACACACACACACTCACACACAGATACACACCCTCTCAAACACATATACACAGATAAACACCTCTCACACAGACACACAGACATACACAGATACACACTCTCTCACATGCACATGCACAGATACACACCCTCTCACAAACACACACACACACACACAGATACACACCCTCTCAAACACACACAAACAGACACACACACACACACATACAGATAAACACCCTCTATCCCACACACACAGACACATAAATACACACCCTCTCACACAAACACGCACACACACACAGCTACACACACTCTCTCTCACACACACACACACATATACACACCCTCTCACACACACACACACAGACACACACACACACACACACACACAGATACACAACCTCTCACACACACACACATTCAGATACATACCCTCTCTCATACACACACACACACACACACACACAGATACACACCCTCTCTCACACACACACACACAGACACAGATACACACCCTCTCACAAAGACGCACACAAACAGTCACACACCCTCTCACACACACACACACACACACGCGCAGATACACACCCTCACACACACACACAGACACACAGAGATACACACCCTCTCACACACAGACACACACACACACACAGATACACACCATCTCACACAGACACACAACACAGACACACACACACACAGAGATAAACACCCACTATCTCACACAGACAGACACACAAATACACACCCTCTCACACAAACACACACTCACACACAGCTACAAACACTCTCTCTCTCACACACACACACTCAGGTACACACCCTCTCACACACACACACACACACACACAGATACACACACTCTCACACACACAGACACACACACACACAGATACACACACTCTCTCTAACACATGCACACACACAGATACACACCCTCTCACACACACACACACATACACACTCACAGACACACACACACCAGATACATACACTCTCTCTAACACATGCACACACACAGATACACACCCTCTCACACACACACACACATACACACTCACAGACACACACACAGATACACACACTCTCACACAGACACGCAGACACACACACTCAAACACAGACACAAAGACTTACACAGATACACACCCTCTCACATACACACGCACAGATACACACCCTCTCTCACACACACACATACACAGACACACACAGATACACACCCTCTCACACACACACACACATATAAACCCTCTCTCTCACACGCACACACACACACACACACAGAGATACACACCCTCTCACACACACATACACACACAAACACACACTCACACACACACAGATACACACCCTCTCTCTCACACACACACACACACACACACAGATACACACCCTCTCTCACACACACACACGCACACACACACACACTCACACACTGCTCCACACCCTCTCACACAGACACACACACACAGATACAAACCCTCTCACACACACACACACACAGAGATAAGCACCCTCTCACACACAGACACACACACACACACACACACAGAGAGATAAACACCCTCACACACACACACACACAGGACACACCCTCTCAAACACACACACACACACAGATACTCTCACTCTCAAACACACACACACACAAACACACAGATACACACACTCTCACACACACACACACACACACACCCAGATACACACCCTCTCACACACACACACATACACACAGCGATACACACCCTCTCACACACAGACACACACACACACACACAGATACACACCCTCTCACACAGACACACACACACACACACACATACAGATACACACACTCTCTCTAACACACACACACACAGTCACACACCCTCTCACAAACACGCACACACACACAGATCCACACCCTCTCACACACACACACATACACACACACAGACAAACTCACAGATACACACACTCTCACACGGACACACAGATACACACACTCAAACACACAGATACACATCCTCTCAAACACATACACACATATAAACACCCTCTCACACAGACACACAGACATACACAGATACACACCCTCTCACATACACACGCACAGATACACACCCTCTCACACACACACACACACACAGATACACACACTCTCACACACACACACTCACACACACAGATAGACTCCCTCTCACACACAAACACACACACACACACAGATACACACCCTCTCACACACACACACACACACACACAGATACACACCCCCCCCCCCACACACACACACACACACACACACGAACAGATACACACCCTCTCACACACACACACACAGATACACACCCTCACACACACACACAAACACACACACAAGAACTGATACACACCCACTCACACACACACACGCACACACACACATAGATACGCACCATCTCAGACACACACGCACACACACACAGATACATACCCTCTCACACACACACACACACCCACACAGATACACACCCTCTCACACACACACACACACACACACACACAGATACACACACTCTCACACACACACACTCACACACACAGATATACACCCTCTTATACACACACACACACAGATACATACCCTCTCTCAATCACACACACAGATACACAACCTTTCACACACACACACACACACACACACACACACAGATACACACTCTCTCTCTCACACACACACACACACACACAGATACACACCCTCTCACACACAAACACACTCACACAGATACAAACCCTCTCATACACACACACACACATGGAGACGCACCCTCTCACACACAGACACACACACACAAACAAACACACACACAGATACACACCCTCTATCTCAGATACACACACACACACACAGATAAACACCCTCTCTCACAGAGGGACACAAACAAACACACACACAGATACACACACTCTCTCTAACACATGCACACACACAGATACACACCCTCTCACACACACACACACATGCACACTCACAGACACACACAGAGATACACACACGCTCACACAGACACGCAGACACACACTCAAACACACAGATACACATCCTCTCAAACACATACACACAGATAAACACCCTCTAACACAGACACAAAGACTTACACAGATACACACCCTCTCACATACACACGCACAGATACACACCCTCTCTCACACACACACACAGACACACACAGATACACACCCTCTCGCACACACACACACACAGATAAAACCCTCTCTCTCACACGCACACACACACACACACACACACAGATACACACCCTCACACACACACATACACACACAAACACACACACTCACACACACACAGATACACACCCTCTCTCTCACACACACACACACACACACAGATACACACCCTCTCTCACACACACACACGCACACACACACACACACACACACTGCTCCACACCCTCTCACACAGACACACACACACAGATACAAACCCTCTCACACACACACACACACAGAGATACGCACCCTCTCACACACAGACACACACACACACAGAGGGAGAGATAAACACCCTCACACACACACACACACACACAGGGACACACCCTCTCAAACACACACACACACACAGATACTCTCACTCTCAAACACACACACACACACAAACACACAGATACACACACTCTCTCACACACACACACACACACACCCAGATACACACCCTCTCACACACACACATACACACAGCAATACACACCCTCTCACACACAGACACACACACACACACACAGATACACACCCTCTCACACAGACACAAACACACAGACACACACACACAGACAGATAAACACCCTCTATCTCACACACACAGACACACAAATACACACCCTCTCACACAAACACACAAACACACAGCTACACACACTCTCACACACACACACTCAGGTACACACCACACACACACACATACACACACTCTCACACACACAGACACACACACATACAGATACACACACTCTCTCTCAAACACACACACACCCTCTCACAAACACGCACACACACACAGATCCACACCCTCTCTCACACACACACATACACACACACAGACACACTCACAGATACACACACTCTCACACAGACACACAGATACACACACTCAAACACACAGATACACATCCTCTCAAACACATACACACAGATAAACACCCTCTCACACAGACACACAGACATACACAGATACACACCCTCTCACATACACATGCACAGATACACACCCTCTCACACACACACACACAGACACACACAGATACACACCCTCTAGCACACACACACACACACACAGACACACCCTCACAAACACACACACACATACACACTCTCACACACAGATACACAACCACTCACACACACACACACAGACACGCACACACAGATACACACCCACTCCCTCACACACACACATACAGATACACACCCTCTCACACACACACACACAAACACACCATCGCACACACACACACACACTCAGGTACACACCCTCTCACACACACAGATACACACACTCTCACACACACAGACACACACACATACAGATACACACACTCTCTCTAACACACACACACACACACACAGTCACACCCTCTCACAAACACGCACACACACACAGATCCACACCCTCTCACACACACACACATACACACACACAGACACACTCACAGATACACACACTCTCACACAGACACACAGATGCACACACTCAAACACACAGATACACATCCTCTCAAACACATACACACATATATACACCCTCTCACACAGACACACAGACATACACAGATACACACCCTCTCACATACACACGCACAGATACAGACTCTCTCTCACACACACACACACACAGACACACACAGATACACACCCTCTCGCACACACACACACACACACACCCTCACAAACACACACACACATAAGCACTCTCACACACAGATGCACAACCACTCACACACACAAAAACAGACACGCACACACAGATAAACACCCTCTCCCTCACACACACACACACAGATACACACCCTCTCACACACACACACAGATACACACCCTCTCCCTCACACACACACACAGATACACACCCTCTCACACACACACACACAGATACACACCATCGCACACACACACAGACACAGACAGATACACACCCTCTCACACACACACACAGACAGATACACACCCTCTCACACACTAACACACACACACAGATACACACCCTCTCACACACACACACACAGAGATACACAGCCTCTCACACACAAACACACACACAGATACAGACACTCTCACACACATATACACACACACATACACACCCTCTCACACACACACACACATATAAAACACTCCCTCTCACATGCACACACACACACACACACACACACACACACAGATACACACCCTCTCACACACACATACACACACAAACACACACACTCTGACACACACAGATACACACCCTCTCTCACACACACACACACACACAGATACTCACACTCTCTCACACACACACACGCACACACACACACTCACACACTGATATACACCCTCTCACACAGACACACACACACACAGATACTAACCCTCTCACACACACACACACAGAGATACGCACCCTCTCACACACAGACACACACACAGGGACACAGCCTCTCAAACACACACACACATACAGATGCACTCACTCTCACACACACACACACACACAGATACACACCCTCTCACACAAACACACATACACACACACACAGATACACACCCTCTCAAACACATATACACAGATAAACACCTCTCACACAGACACACAGACATACACAGATACACACCCTCTCACATGCACATGGACAGATGCACACCCTCTCACAAACACACACACACACACACACAGATACACACCCTCTCACACACAAACTCACACATATACACACCCTCTCACACACACACACACACACAGATACACACACTCTCACACACACACACTCACACACACAGATATACACCCTCTTACACACACACACACACACACACACAGATACACACCCACTCACACGCACACACACAAACACACAAACAGACACACCCTCTCACACACACACACACAGATAGACTCCCTCTCAGAAACACACACACACACACACATACAGATACACACTCACTCACACACACACACACAGATACACACCCTCACACACACACAAAAACACACACACAAGAACTGATACACACCCACACACACACACACGCACACACACACATAGATACGCACCATCTCAGACACACACGCACACACACACAGATACACACCCTCTCACACACAAACACACACGCACCCACACAGATACACAACCTCTCACACACACACACACACACAGATACACACACTCTCACACACACACACTCACACACACAGATGTACACCCTCTTACACACACACACACACAGATACATATCCTCTCACACACACACACAGAGATACACAACGTTTCACACACACACACACACACACAGATACACACTCTCTCACACACACACACACACACACACACAGATACACACCCTCTCACACACAAACACACTCACACAGATACAAACCCTCTCACACACACACACACACACAGATACGCACCCTCTCACACACAGACACACACACACAAACACACACACACACAGATACACACCCTCTATCTCAGAGACACACACACACACACACAGAGATAAACACCCTCTCTCACAGAGAGACACAAACACACACACACACACAGATACACACGCTCTCACACAGAGACACACACACACAAACACACACACACACAGGTACACACCCTCACACACACACACACACACACACACACACACACACACCCTCTCACAAACGCTCACACACAAACACAGATACACAGCCTCTCACACACAAACGCACACACACAGATACAAACACTCACACACACCCACACACACAGTTACACACCCTCTCACACAGACAGACACACACACAGAAACAGATA
>NC_054497.1:22358637-22361137 GCF_017639515.1 Carcharodon carcharias
CACAGTCTCACACACACACACACACACAGATACACACCCTCTCTCACACACACACACACACACAGACAAACACACACAGTTACACACCCTCTCTCTCACACGCACTCACACACACACTGATTCACAGCCTCTCACACACACACACAGATACACACCATCTCACACTCACACACACAGACACACACAGATACACACCCTCTCTCACACACACACACAAACACACACAGAGATACACACACTCTCACACCAACACACACACACACAGATACACACCCTCTGACACACACAGATACACACCCTCTTTCACACACACACACAGATACATACCCTCTCACACACACAGATTCACAACCTTTCACACACACACACACAGATACACACTCTCTCACACACACACACACAGATACACACCCTCTCACACACAAACACACTCACACAGATACAAACCCTCTCTCACACACACACACACACACACAGAGATACGCACCCTCTCACACACAGACACACACACACAAACACACACACACAGATACACACCCTCTATCTCAGAGACACACACACACCTACACAAACACACAGATAAACACCCTCTCTCACAGAGAGACACAAACACACACACACACTCACATACAGATACACACCCTCTCACACAGAGACACACACACACACACACACAGATACAGACCCTCACACACACACACACACACACAAACCGTCTCACAAACGCACACACAAACACAGATACACAGCCTCTCACACACAAACACACACACACAGATACAAACACTCACACACACCCACACACACAGTTACACACCCTCTCACACAGACAGACACACACACACACACACACACACAGAAACAGATAATCTCTCACACACACACACACACAGATACACACACACTCACACACACACACATACATACACACAAACACACACACACACAGATTCACACACTCTCAAACACATACACACAGATAAACACCTCTCACACAGACACACAGACATACACAGATACACACCCTCTAACATGCACACGCACAGATACACACCCTCTCACAAACACACACACACACACAGACAAACAAACACCAATACACACCCTCTCACAAAACACACATACAGACACACACACACAGATAGACTCCCTCTCACACACACACACACACACACACACATACACAGATACACACCCTCTCACACACACACACACACATAGATACACACCCCCACACACACACACACACACACACACACACACATACACGAACAGATACACACCCTCTCTCACACACACATGCAAACACACACATGGATACACACCATCTCAGACACACACGCACACACACACACACACAGATACACACACTCTCACACACACACATCACATACACAGATACAACCTCTTACACACACACACACACACAGATACACACCCTCTCACACACACACACACAGATACACACCCTCTCACACACACACACAGATACACACTGTCTCACACACACACACACACAGGTACACACCCTCTCACACACAAACACACTCACGCAGATACAAACCCTCTCACACACACACACACACACAGATACACTCCCTCTCACACACAGACACACACACACAAACACACACACAGATACACACCCTCTCTCACAGAGACACACACACACACACACACACACACACACAAACACACACACAGATAAACTCCCTCTCTCACAGAGAGACACAAACACACACACACACACACAGATACACACCCTCACACACACACACACACACACACACACACCCTCTCACAAATGCACACACACAAACACAGATACGCAGCCTCTCACACACAAACACACACACACAGATACTAACCCTCTCACACACACACACACACAGAGATACGCACCCTCTCACCCACAGACACACTCACACACACCCACACACACAGTTACACACCCTCTCACACAGACAGACACACACACACACACACACACAGAAACAGATAATCTCTCTCACACACACACACACAAATACACACCCTCTCACACACACACATACACACAAACACACACACACAGATTCACACCCTCTCAAACACATACACACAGATAAACACCTCTCACACAGACACACAGATACACTCCCTCTCACATGCACACGCACAGATACACACCCTCTCACAAACACACACACACAGACACAGAGATACACACCCTCTCACACACACACACAGATACACACCCTCACACACACACACACACACACCAATACACACCCTCTCACACACACACACACAGATACACACCCTCTCACACAGACAGACACACACACACACACACCCTCTCACTCACACACACACACAAAGATACACACCCTCTCTCACACACACACATACACACACACACAGATACACACAGTCTCACACACACACACACACACACAGATACACACCCTCTCTCACACACACACACACACACACACACAGACAAACACACAGTTACACA
>NC_054497.1:22366137-22373637 GCF_017639515.1 Carcharodon carcharias
GCACATGGACAGATGCACACCCTCTCACAAACACACACGCACACACACAAACAGATACACACCCTCTCACACACACACTCACGCATGTACACACCCTCACACACACACACACACCAATACACACCCTCTCACAAGCACACATACAGACACAGATACACACCCACTCACACGCACACACACCAACACACACCATCGCACACACACACACACAGACAGATACACACCCTCTCACACACACACACACACACACACACAGATACACACCCTCTCACACACACACACACACAGATACACAGCCTCTCACACACAAGCACACACACACAGATACAGACACTCTCACACACATATACACACACACATACACACCCTCTCTCACAAACATTCACACACATATAAAACCCTCCCTCTCACACGCACACACACACACACACACACACAGATACACACCCTCTCACACACACATACACACACAAACACACACACTCGCACACACACAGATACACACCCTCTCTCAAGCACACACACACACACAGAGATACACACCCTCTCTCACACACACACACGCACACACACACACTCACACACTCATACACACCCTCTCACACAGACACACACACACACACATACTAACCCTCTCACACACACACAGAGATACGCACCCTCTCACACACAGACACACACACACACACACACGCACACACAGAAATAAACACCCTCTCACACACACACACACACACACAGGGACACAGCCTCTCAAACACACACACACACACAGATACACACCCTCTCAAACACATATACACAGATAAACACCTCTCACACAGACACACAGACATACACAGATACACACCCTCTCACATGCACATGGACAGATGCACACACTCTCACAAACACACACACACACACACACACACAGATACACACCCTCTCACACACACTCACACATATACACACCCTCACACACACACACACACACCAATACACACCCTCTCACAAACACACATACAGACACAGATACACACCCACTCACACGCACACACACAAACACACACCCTCTCACAAACACACACACACACACAGACAAACAAACACCAATACACACCCTCTCACAAACACACATACAGACACACACACACAGATAGACTCCCTCTCACACACACACACACACACACATACACAGATACACACCCTCTCACACACACACACACACACATAGATACACACCCCCACACACACACACACACACACACACACATACACGAACAGATACACACCCTCTCTCACACACACATGCACACACACACATGGATACACACCATCTCAGACACACACGCACACACACACACACAGATACACACCCTCTCAGACACACACACACCCACACAGATACACACTCTCTGACACACACACACAGATACACACACTCTCACACACACACATCACACACACAGATACACACACTCTTACACACACACACACACAGATACACACCCTCTCATAAACACACACACACAGATACACAACCTCTCACACACACACACAGATACACACTCTCTCTCACACACACATACACACAGGTACACACCCTCTCACACACAAACACACTCATGCAGATACAAACCCTCTCACACACACACACACAGATACACTCCCTCTCACACACAGACACACACACACAAACACACACACAGATACACACCCTCTCTCACAGAGACACACACACACACACACACACACACACACACAAACACACACACAGATAAACTCCCTCTCTCACAGAGACACACAAACACACACACACACAGATACACACCCTCACACACACACACACACACACACCCTCTCACAAACACACACACACAAATACAGATACGCAGCCTCTCACACACAAACACACACACACAGATACCAACCCTCTCACACACACACACACACAGAGATACGCACCCTCTCACCCACAGACGCACTCACACACACCCACACACACAGTTACACACCCTCTCACACAGACAGACACACACACACACACACAGAAAAAGATAATCTCTCACACACACACACACAAATACACACCCTCTCACACACACACACATACACACAAACACACACACACAGATTCACACCCTCTCAAACACATACACACAGATAAACACCTCTCACACAGACACACAGATACACCCCCTCTCACACACACACACAGATACACACCCTCACACACACACACACACACACACACCAATACACACCCTCTCACACACACACACACACAGAGATACACACCCTCTCACACAGACAGACACACACACACAGATACACACCATCTCACACTCACACACACAGACACACACAGATACACACCCTCTCACACACACACACACACACACAGAGATACACACACTCTCACACCGACACACACACAGATACACACCCTCTGACACACACACACACACACACACAGATACACACCCTCTTTCACACACACACAGATACATATCCTCTCACACACACACACACACACAGATACACAACCTTTCACACACACACAGACACAGATACACACTCTCTCTCACACACACACACAGATACACACCCTCTCACACACAAACACACTCACACAGATACAAACCCTCTCACACACACACACACAGATACACAGCCTCTCACACACAAGCACACACACACAGATACAGACACTCTCACACACATATACACACACACATACACACCCTCTCTCACAAACATTCACACACATATAAAACCCTCCCTCTCACACGCACACACACACACACACACACACAGATACACACCCTCTCACACACACATACACACACAAACACACACACTCGCACACACACAGATACACACCCTCTCTCAAGCACACACACACACACACAGATACACACCCTCTCTCACACACACACACGCACACACACACACTCACACACTCATACACACCCTCTCACACCGACACACACACACACACATACTAACCCTCTCACACACACACACACACAGAGATACGCACCCTCTCACACACAGACACACACACACACACACACGCACACACAGAAATAAACACCCTCTCACACACACACACACACACACACAGGGACACAGCCTCTCAAACACACACACACACACACAGATACACACCCTCTCAAACACATATACACAGATAAACACCTCTCACACAGACACACAGACATACACAGACACACACCCTCTCACATGCACATGGACAGATGCACACACTCTCACAAACACACACACACACACACACACACAGATACACACCCTCTCACACACACTCACACATATACACACCCTCACACACACACACACACACCAATACACACCCTCTCACAAACACACATACAGACACAGATACACACCCACTCACACGCACACACACAAACACACACCCTCTCACAAACACACACACACACACAGACAAACAAACACCAATACACACCCTCTCACAAACACACATACAGACACACACACACAGATAGACTCCCTCTCACACACACACACACACACATACACAGATACACACCCTCTCACACACACACGCACACATAGATACACACCCCCACACACACACACACACACACACACATACACGAACAGATACACACCCTCTCTCACACACACATGCACACACACACATGGATACACACCATCTCAGACACACACGCACACACACACACACAGATACACACCCTCTCAGACACACACACCCACACAGATACACACTCTCTGACACACACACACAGATACACACACTCTCACACACACACATCACACACACAGATACACACACTCTTACACACACACACACACAGATACATACCCTCTCATAAACACACACACACAGATACACAACCTCTCACACACACACACAGATACACACTCTCTCTCACACACACATACACACAGGTACACACCCTCTCACACACAAACACACTCATGCAGATACAAACCCTCTCCCACACACACACATAGATACACTCCCTCTCACACACAGACACACACACACAAACACACACACAGATACACACCCTCTCTCACAGAGACACACACACACACACACACACACACAAACACACACACAGATAAACTCCCTCTCTCACAGAGAGACACAAACACACACACACACACAGATACACACCCTCACACACACACACACACACACACACACCCTCTCACAAACACACACACACAAACACAGATACGCAGCCTCTCACACACAAACACACACACACAGATACCAACCCTCTCACACACACACACACACAGAGATACGCACCCTCTCACCCACAGACGCACTCACACACACCCACACACACAGTTACACACCCTCTCACACAGACAGACACACACACACACACACAGAAAAAGATAATCTCTCACACACACACACACAAATACACACCCTCTCACACACACACACATACACACAAACACACACACACAGATTCACACCCTCTCAAACACATACACACAGATAAACACCTCTCACACAGACACACAGATACACCCCCTCTCACACACACACACAGATACACACCCTCACACACACACACACACACACACACACCAATACACACCCTCTCACACACACACACACACACAGATACACGCCCTCTCACACAGACAGACACACACACACAGATACACACCATCTCACACTCACACACACAGACACACACAGATACACACCCTCTCACACACACACACACACACAGAGATACACACACTCTCACACCGACACACACACAGATACACACCCTCTGACACACACACACACACACACACAGATACACACCCTCTTTCACACACACACACACAGATACATATCCTTTCACACACACACACACACAGATACACAACCTTTCACACACACACAGACACAGATACACACTCTCTCTCACACACACACACAGATACACACCCTCTCACACACAAACACACTCACACAGATACAAACCCTCTCACACACACACACACAGAGATACGCACCCTCTCACACACAGACACACACACACAAACACACACACACAGATACATACCCTCTATCTCAGAGACACACACACACATACACACACACACAGATAAACACCCTCTCTCACAGAGAGACACAAACACATACACACACTCACACACAGATACACACCCTCTCACACAGAGACACACACACACACACACACAGATACAGACCCTCACACACACACACACACACACAAACATTCTCACAAACGCACACACACAAACACAGATACACAGCCTCTCACACACAAACACACACACACAGATACAAACACTCACACACACAGTTACACACCCTCTCACACAGGCAGACCCACACACACACAGAAACAGATAATCTCTCACACACACACACACACAGATACACACACACTCACACACACACACATACATACACACAAACACACACACACACAGATTCACACCCTCTCAAACACATACACACAGATAAACACCTCTCACACAGACACACAGACATACACAGATACACACCCTCTAACATGCACACGCACAGATACACACCCTCTCACAAACACACACACACACACACACAGACAAACAAACACCAATACACACCCTCTCACAAACACACATACAGACACACACACAGATACACACCCTCACACACACACACACACACACATTCACGAACAGATACACACCCTCTCACAATCACACACGCACACACACACATGGATACATACCATTCCAGACACAGACGCACACGCACACACAGATACACACCCACTCACACGCACACACACACACACACCCACACAGATACACACCCTCTCAGACACACACACACACACAGATACACACACTCTCACACTCACACATTCACACACACAGATACACACCCTCTTACACACACACACACACACAGATACACACCCTCTCACTCACACACACACACACACAGATACACAACCTCTCTCACACACACACACACACACACACAGATACACACTCTCTCACACACACACACACACACAGATACACACCCTCTGACACAGACACACACACACGCAGACACACACACACACACACACAGACAGATAAACACCCTCTCACACACAAACACACTCACGCAGATACAAACCCTCGCACACACACACACACACAGATACGCTCCCTCTCACACACAGACAAACACACAAACACAAACACAGATACACACACTCTCACACACACACACACACACACACACCCAGATACACACCCTCTCACACACACACATACACACAGCGATACACACCCTCTCACACACAGACACACACACACACGCACAGATACACACCCTCTCACACAGACACACACACACACAGACACACACACACACAGATAAACACCCTCTATCTCACACACACAGACACACAAATACACACCCTCTCACACAAACACACACACACACACAGCTACACACACTCTCTCTCTCTCTCACACACACTCAGGTACACACCACACACACAAACATACACACACTCTCACACACACAGACACACACACATACAGATACACACACTCTCTCTCACACACACACACACACAGTCACACACCCTCTCACAAACAAGCACACACACACAGATCCTCACCCTCTCACACACACATACATACACACACACAGACACACTCACAGATACACACACTCTCACACAGACACACAGATACACACACTCAAACACACAGATACACATCCTCTCAAACACATACACACAGATAAACACCCTCTCACACAGACACACAGACATACACAGATACACACCCTCTCACATACACACGCACAGATACACACCCTCTCTCACACACACACTCAGGTACACACCACACACACAAACATACACACACTCTCACACACACAGACACACACACATACAGATACACACACTCTCTCTCACACACACACACACACACACAGTCACACACCCTCTCACAAACACGCACACACACACAGATCCTCACCCTCTCACACACACACACATACACACACACAGACACACTCACAGATACACACACTCTCACACAGACACACAGATACACACACTCAAACACACAGATACACATCCTCTCAAACACATACACACAGATAAACACCCTCTCACACAGACACACAGACATACACAGATACACACCCTCTCACATACACACGCACAGATACACACCCTCTCTCACACACACACACACAGACACACACAGATACACACCCACTCGCACACACACAGATACACCCTCACACACACACACACACACATACACACACTCACACACAGATACACAACCACTCACACACACACACACGGACACGCACACACAGATACACACCCTCTCCCTCACACACACACACAGATACACACCCTCTCACACACACACACAGATACACACCATCGCACACACACACAGACACACACAGATACACACCCTCTCACACACCCACACACACACACACACACA
>NC_054497.1:22386137-22388637 GCF_017639515.1 Carcharodon carcharias
ACAGATACACACCCTCTCACACACACACACACAGATACACAGCCTCTCACACCCAAGCACACACACACAGATACAGACACTCTCACACACATATACACACACACATACACACCCTCTCTCACACACATTCACACACATATAAAACCCTGCCTCTCACACGCACACACACACACACACACACACACAGATACACACCCTCTCACACACACATACACACACAAACACACACACTCACACACACACAGATACACACCCTCTCTCAAACACACACACACATACACACAGATACACACCCTCTCTCACACACACACACGCACACACACACTCACACACTGATACACACCCTCTCACACAGAGACACACACACACACATACTAACCCTCTAACACACACACACAGAGATACGCACCCTCTCACACACAGACACACACACACACACACACACACACACAGAAATAAACACCCTCTCTCACACACACACACACACAGGGACACAGCCTCTCAAACACGCACACACATACAGATACACTCACTCTCAAACACATACACACACACTCACACAGATACACACGCTCTCACACACACACACATACACACACACACAGATACACACCCTCTCAAACACATATACACAGATAAACACCTCTCACACAGACACACAGACATACACAGATACTCACCCTCTCACATGCACATGGACAGATGCACACACTCTCGCAAACACACACACACACACAAACAGATACACACCCTCTCACACACACACTCATACATATACACAGCCTCTCACACACAAGCACACACACACAGATACAGACACTCTCACACACATATACACACACACATACACACCCTCTCTCACACACATTCACACACATATAAAACCCTCCCTCTCACACGCACACACACACACACACACACAGATACACACCCTCTCACACACACATACACACACAAACACACACACTCGCACACACACAGATTCACACCCTCTCTCACACACAAACACACACACAGATACGCACCCTCTCTCACACACACACACGCACACACACACACTCACACACTGATACACACCCTCTCACACAGACACACACACGCACAGATACTAACCCTCTCACACACAGAGATATGCACCCTCTCACAAACAGACACACACACACACACACACACACAGAGATAAACACCCTCTCACACACACACACAAACACAGGGACACAGCCTCTCAAACACACACACACATACAGATACACTCACTCTCACACACACACACATACACACACACACAGATACACACCCTCTCAAACACATATACACAGATAAACACCTCTCACACAGGCACAAAGACATACACAGATACACACCCTCTCACATGCACATGGACAGATGCACACCCTCTCACAAACACACACACACACACACACACACACACACAGATACACACACTCTCACACACACACTCACACATATACACACCCTCGCACACACACACACACCAATACACACCCTCTCACAAACACACATACAGACACAGATACACACCCTCTCACACAGACGCACACACACACACGCAGACACACACACACACAGATACACACCCTCTCAAAACAAACACACTCACACAGATACAAACCCTCTCACACACACACACACACAGATACACTCCCTCTCACACACAGACACACACACACAAACACACACACAGATACACACCCTCTCTCACAGAGACACACACACACACACACACACACACAAACACACACACAGATAAACACCCTCTCTCACAGAGAGACACAAACACACACACACACACACACACAGATACACACCCTCACACACACACACACACCCTCTCACAAACGCACACACACAAACACAGATACGCAGCCTCTCACACACAAACACACACACACAGATACTAAACCTCTCACACACACACACAGAGATACGCACCCTCTCACACACTGACACAGACACACACACACACACACACAGAGATAAACACCCTCTCACACACACACACACACACAGGGACACAGCCTCTCAAACACACACACACATACTGATACACTCACTCTCACACACATACACACACACACACACACACAGATGCTCTCACTCTCAAACACACACACACACACACACAAACACACAGATACACACACTCTCACACACACACACACACACACCCAGATACACACCCTCAAACACACACACATACACAAAGCGATACACACCCTCTCACACACAGACACACATACACACACACAGATACACACACTCTCACACAGACACACACACACAGACACACACACACACACAGATAAACACCCTCTATCTCACACACACAGACACACAAATACACACCCTCTCACACAAACACACACACACACACAGCTACACACACTCTCTCTCTCACACACACACACACTCAGGTACACACCCTCTCACACACACAGATAAACACACTCTCACACACACAGACACACACACATACAGA
>NC_054497.1:22433637-22436137 GCF_017639515.1 Carcharodon carcharias
CACACACACAGATACACACACACACACACACACACACACACACACACACACACACACACAGATACACACCCTCTCACACACACACATACACAAAGAGATACACACCCTCTCACACACAGGCATGCACACACACACACACACACACACACAGATACACACCCTCCCACACAGACACACACACACAGACACACACACACGCACAGATAAACACCCTCTATCTCACACACACAGACACACAAATACACACCCTCTCACACAAACACACACACACACAGCTACACACACTCTCTCTCTCACACACACACACACTCAGGTTCACACCCTCTCACACACACACACACACAGATACACACACTCTCACACACACAGACACACACAAGCACAGATACACACACTCTCTATCACACACGCACACACACAGTCACACACCCTCTCACAAACACGCACAAACACACAGATACACACCCTTTCACACACACACACATACACACACACAGACACGCACACAGATACACACTCTCTCACACAGACACACAGACACACACACTCAAACACACAGATACACATCCTCTCAAAAACATACACACAGATAAACACCCTCTCACACAGACATACACAGATACACACCATCTCACATACACACGCACAAATACACACCCTCTCTCACACACACACACACAGACACACACAGATACACACCCTCTCGCGCACACACACACACACACACACACACACTCACCCTCACACACACACACACACACACACTCACGCACAGATACACAACCACTCACATACAAACACACAGACACAAACACACAGATACACACCCTCTCCCTCACACACACACACACACAGATACACACCCTCTCACACACACACACACAGATGCATACCATCGCACACACACACAGACACACACAGATACACACCCTCTCACACACACACACACAGACAGATACACACCCTCTCACACAGACACACACACACAGACACACACACAGACACACACACACAGATAAACACCCTCTATCTCACACACACAGACACACAAATACAAAACCTCTCACACAAACACACACACACACAGCTACACACACTCCCTCTCTCACACACACACACACTCAGGTACACACCCTCTCACACACACACACACACACAGATACACACACTCTCACACACACAGACACACACACACAGATACACACACTCTCTCTCACACACACACACACACACAGTCACACACCCTCTCACAAACATGCACACACACAGATACACACCCTCTCACACACACACACACATACGCACACACAGACACACACGCAGATACACACACTCTCACATAGACACGCAGACACACACACTCAAATGCACAGATACACATCCTCTCAAACACATACACACAGATAAACACCCGCTCACACAGACACACAGACATACACAGATACACACCCTCACACGCACACACACAGACACACAAAGATACACACCCTCTCGCACACACACACACACAGACACACCCTCACACACACACACACACACACACACACAGATTCACACCCTCTCAAACACATACACACAGATAAACACCTCTCACACAGACACACAGACATACACAGATACACACCATCTCACATGCACATGCACACACACAGATACACACCCTCTCACACACACAGAGATACGCACCCTCACACACACAAACACACACCAATACACACCCTCTCACACACACACACAGATACACACCCTCTCACACAGACAGACACACACACACACACAGACACACCCTCTCACTCACACACACACACAAAGATACACACCCTCTCTCACACACACACACACAGATACACACAGTCTCACACACACACACACACACACACAGATACACACCCTCTCACAAACACACACACAGACAGACAAACACACACAGTTACACACCCTCTCTCTCACAAGCACACACACACAGATTCACAGCCTCTCACACACACACACACAGATACACACCATCTCACACTCACACACACAGACACACACAGATACACACCCTCTCACACACACACACGCACAGAGAGATACACACACTCTCACACACACACACACACACACGCACAGATACACAGCCTCTCACACACAAACACACACACACAGATACAGACACTCTCACACACATATACACACACACATACACACCCACTCTCACACACACACACACAGATAAAACCCTCTCTCTCACACGCACACACACACACACACACACACAGATACACACCCTCTCACACACACATACACACACAAACACACACACTCACACACACACAGATAAACACCCTCTCTCACACACACACACACACACAGATACACACCCTCTCTCACACACACCCACGCACACACACACACTCACACACTCATACACACCCTCTCACACAGACACACACACACAGATACAAAACCTCTCACACACACACACAGAGATACGCGCCCTCTCACACAAGGACAAACA
>NC_054497.1:22446137-22448637 GCF_017639515.1 Carcharodon carcharias
CACACAGACACACACACAGATACACACACTCTCACACAGACACACAGACACACACACTCAAACACACAGATACACATCCTCTCAAACGTATACACACAGATAAACACCCTCTCACACAGACACACAGACATACACAGATACACATCCTCTCACATACACACGCACAGATACACACCCTCTCTCACACACACACAGACACACACAGATACACACCCTCTCGCACACACACACAGACACACACATACACACCCTCACACACACACACACACACACTCACACACAGATACACAACCACTCACACACACACACAGACACACACACAGATACACACCCTCTCCCTCACACACACACACACACAGATACACACCCTCTCACACACACACACAGATACACACCATCGCACACACACATAGACACACACAGATACACACCCTCTCACACACACACACACACACAGATACACACCCTCTCACACACACACACACACACACAGATACACACCCTCTCACACACACACACACAGATACACAGCCTCTCACACAAAAACAAACACAAACAGATACAGACACTCTCACACACATATACACACAAACATACACACCCTCTCTCTCACACACACACACACTCACAGATAAAAACCTCTCTCTCACACGCACACACACACACACACACACAGATACACACCCTCTCACACTCACATACACACACAAACACACACACTCACACACACACAGATACACACCCTCTCTCACACACACACATGCACACACACACACTCACACACACATACACGCCCTCTCACACAGACACGCACACACACAGATACAAACCCTCTCACACACACACACAGAGATACGCAGCCTCTCACACACAGAGACACACACACACAGAGATAAACACCCTCTCACACACACACACACACACAAGCAAGGACACACCCTTTCAAACACACACACACACACAGATACACTCACTCTCACACACACACACACACACACACACAGATACACACCCTCTCACACACACACACACACACACAGATACACACCCTCTCAAACACATACACACAGATAAACACCTCTCACACAGACACACAGACATACACAGATACACACCCTCTCACATGCACATGCACAGATACACACCCTCTCACAAACACACATACAGACACAGATACACACCCACTCACATACACACACAAACACACACACAGACACACCCTCTCACACACACACACAATCACAGATACACACCCTCTCACGCACACACACACACACACACAGATACACACCCTCTCAAGCACATACACACAGATAAACACCTCTCACACAGACACACAGACATACACAGATACACACCCTCTCACATGCACATGCACAGATACACACCCTCTCACAAACACACACACACGCACACACACACACAGATACACACCCACTCACACACACACACAGATATACACACCCTCTCACACACATACACACACACAGAGATACACACCCTCTCAAACACAGACACACACACACACACAGATACACACCCTCACACACACACACACACAAACACACACACAGACACACCCTCTCACACACAAACACACAGATAGACTCCCTCTCAGACACACACACACATACAGATACACACCCTCTCACACACACACACACACAGATACACACCCTCACACACACACACACACACGAACAGATACACACCCTCTCACACACACACACACACGCACACAAACACATAGATACGCACCATCTCAGACACACATGCACACACACACACACAGATACACACCCTCTCACACACACACACACACACACACACACACACAGATACACACCCTCTCACACACACACACACAAACACACACACTCACACACACACAGATACACACCCTCTCTCACACACACACACACACACACACAGATACACACCCTCTCTCACACACACACACGCACACACACACACTCACACACTGATACACACCCTCTCACACAGACACACACACACACAGATACAAACCCTCACACACACACACACACAGAGATACGCACCCTCTCACACACAGACAAACACACACACACACACAGAGATAAACACCCTCTAACACACACACACACACAAACAGGGACACACCCTTTCAAACACACACACACACACAGATAGACTCACTCTCACGCACACACACACAAACAGATACACACACTCTCACACACACACACACACACACACAGATACACACCCTCTTACACACACACACACACACAGATACACACCCTCTCAAACAAATACACACAGATAAACAAATCTCACACAGACACACAAACGTACACAGATACACACCCTCTCACATGCACAGATACACACCCTCTCACAAACACACACACACACACAGACACAAACAGATACACACCCTCTCGTACACACACACACACACACACACAGACACACCCTCACACACACACACACACACTCACACACAGATACACAACCA
>NC_054497.1:22496137-22498637 GCF_017639515.1 Carcharodon carcharias
ATACACACCCTCTCACAAACACACACACACACACACACACACAGATAAACACCCTCTCTCACACACACAGATACACACCCTAACACACACACACACACCAATACACACCCTCTCACAAACACACATACAGACACAGATACACACCCACTCACACACACACACAAATACACACACAGACACACCCTCTCACACACACACACACACACAGATACACATACTCTCACACACACACACACACACACACACACACAGATACACACCCTCTCACACACACACACACACACACACACACACAGATACACACCCTCTCAAACACATACACACAGAAAAACACCTCTCACACAGACACACAGATATACACAGATACACACCCTCTCACATGCACATGCACAGATACACACCCTCTCACAAACACACACACACACACACACACTGATAAACTCCCTCTATATCACACACACACACACACACACAGGTACACACCCTCTCACACACACACACACACACAGATACACACACTCTCACACACACACACACAGATACACACACTCACACACACACACACACACACACAGATACACACCCTCTCACACACACACATACACACAGAGATACACACCCTTTCACACACAGACACACACACACACACACACAGATACGCACCCTCTCACACAGATACACATACACAGACACACACACACACACAGATAAACTCCCTCTATCTCACACACACAGACACACAAATACACACCATCTCACACAAACACACACACACACAGCTACACACACACTCTCTTTCACACACACACACACAGTCACACACCCTCTCACAAACACGCACACACACACAGATACACACCCTCTCACACACACACACATACACACACACAGACACACACACAGATACACACACTCTCACACAGACACACAGACACACACACTCAAACACACAGATACACATCCTCTCAAATGCATACACACAGATAAACACCCTCTCACACAGACACACAGACATACACACATACACACCTTCTCACATACACACGCACAGATACACACCCTTTCTCACACACACACACACAGACACACACAGATACACACCCTCTCGCACACACACACACACACACACACACACACACACACACACACACACAGACACACCCTCACACACACACACACACTCACACACAGATACACAACCACTCACACACACACACACAGACATACACACACAGATACACACCCTCTCCCTCACACACAGATACACACCCTCTCACACACACACACACAGATACACACCATCGCACACACACATAGACACACACAGATACACACCCTCTCACACACACGCACACACACAGATACACACCCTCTCTCACACACACACACAGATACACAGCCTCTCACACACAAACACACACAAACAGATACAGACACTCTCACACACATATACACACACACATACACACCCTGTCTCTCACACACACACACACACACACACACACACACAGATACACACCCTCTCACACACACATACACACACAAACACACACACTCACACACACACAGATACACACCCTCTCTCTCTCACACACACACACACACAGATACACACCCTCTCTCACACACACACACGCACACACACACACTCACACACACATACACACCCTCTCACACAGACACACACACACACACAGATACAAACCCTCTCACACACACACAGAGATACACACCCTCTCACAGACAGACAGACACACACACACACAGAGATAAAAACCCTCTCACACACACACACACACAAACAGGGACACACCCTTTCAAACACACACACACACACAGATACACGCATTCTCACACACACACACACACACACACAGAGATACACACACTCTCTCACACACACACACACACACACAGATACACACCCTCTCACACACACACACACACACAGATACACACCCTCTCAAACACATACACACAGATAAACACCTGTCACACAGACACACAGACATACACAGATACACACCCTCTCACATGCACATGCACAGATACACACCCTCTCACAAACACACACACACACACAGATACACACCCTCTCACACACACACACAGATACACACCCTCACACATACACACACACACCAATACACACCCTCTCACAAACACACATACAGACACAGATACACACCCACTCACACACACACACAAACACACACACACACACACCCTCTCACACACACACACACAGATAGACTCCCTCTCAGACACACACAAACACATACAGATACACACCCTCTCACACACACACACACACACACAGAGATACACACACACACACACACGAACAGATACACACCCTCTCACACACACACACGCACACACACACATAGATACGCACCATCTCAGACACACACACACACACACACACACAGATACACACCCTTTCACACACGCACACACACACACAGATACACACCCTCTCACACACACACACACACAC
>NC_054497.1:22508637-22516137 GCF_017639515.1 Carcharodon carcharias
AAACACATACACACACAAACACACACACTCACACACACACAGATACACACCCTCTCTCACACACACACACGCACACACACACACTCACACACATACACACCCTCTCACACAGACACGCACACACACAAATACAAACCCTCTCACACACACACACACAGAGATACGCACCCTCTCACACACAGACCCACACACACACACACACACAGAGATAAACACCCTCTCACACACACACACACACAAGCAGGGACACACCCTTTCAAACACACACACACACACAGATACACTCACTCTTACACACGCACACACACACACACAGATACACACACTCTCACACACACACACACAAAGATACACAGCCTCTCTCACACACACACACACAGATACACACCCTCTCAAACACATACACACAGATAAACACCTCTCACACAGACACACAGACATAAACAGATACACACCCTCTCACATGCACATGCACAGATACACTCCCTCTCACAAACACACACACACGCACACACACACACACAGATACACACCCTCTCCCTCGCACACAAACACACACAGATACACACCCTCTCACACACACACACACACAGATACACACCATCGCACACACACACATAGACACACACAGATACACACCCTCTCACAAACACACACTCACAGATACACACCCTCTCACACACACACACAGATACACACCCTCTCACACACACACACACACACAGATACACAGCCTCTCACACACAAACACACACAAACAGATACAGACACTCTCACACACATATACACACAGACATACACACCCTCTCTCTCACACACACACACTCACAGATAAAACCCTCTCTTTCACACGCACACACACACACACACGCACAGATACACACCCTCTCACACACACACACACCCACACAAACACACACACTCACACACACACAGATTCACACCCTCTCACACACACACACACGCACACACACACACACAGATACACACCCTCTCAAACACATACACACAGATAAACACCTCTCACACAGACACACAGATATACACAGATACACACCCTCTCACATGCACATGCACAGATACACACCCTCTCACAAACACACACACACACACACAGATAAACTCCCTCTATCTCACACACACACACACACACAAATACACACCCTCTCTCACAGACACACACACACACACAGATACACACACTCTCACACACACACACAGAGATACACACACTCACACACACACACACACACACACAGATACACACCCTCTCACACACACACATACACACAGAGATACACACCCTCTCACACACAGACACACACACACACACACACACACAGATACACACCCTCTCACACAGATACACACATACAGACACACACACACACACAGCTAACCTCCTTCTATCTCACACACACAGACACACAAATACACACCATCTCACACAAACACACACACACACACAGCTACACACAGTCTCTCTCACACACACACACACACTCAGGTACACACCCTCTCACACACACACACACACACACACAGACACACACACTCTCACACACACAGACACACACACGCACAGATACACACACTCTCTCTCACACACACAGTCACACACCCTCTCACAAACACGCACACACACACAGATACACACCCTCTCACACACACACACATACACACACACAGACACACACACAGATACACACACTTCACACAGACACACAGACACACACACTCAAACACACAGATACACATCTTCTCAAACGCATAAACACAGATAAACACCCTCTCACACAGACACACAGACATACACAGATACACACACTCTCACATACACACGCACAGATACTAATCCTCTCTCACACACACACACACACAGACACACACAGACACACACCCTCTCGCACACACACACACACACACACACACACACACACACACACACAGAGACACATCCTCACACACACACACACACGCACACACAGATACACAACCACTCACACACACACACACACACACACACAGATACACACCCTCTCACACACACACACACACACACACACAGACACACACACAGATACACACACTCTCACACAGACACACACACTCAAACACACAGATACACATCTTCTCAAACGCATACACACAGATAAACACCCTCTCACACAGACACACAGACATACACAGATACACACGCTCTCACATACACACGCACAGATACACATCCTCTCTCACACACACACACACACAGACACACAAAGATACACACCCTCTCGCACACAAAAACACACACACACAGACACACCCTCTCACACACACACACACACTCACACACAGATACACAACCACTCACACACACACACACAGACACACACACACAGATACACACCCTCTCCCTCACACACACAGACACACACAGACACACACACTCTCACACACACAGACACACACACGCACAGATACACACACTCTCTCTCACACACACAGTCACACACCCTCTCACAAACACGCACACACACACAGATACACACCCTCTCACACACACACACATACACACACACAGACACACACACAGATACACACACTTCACACAGACACACAGACACACACACTCAAACACACAGATACACATCTTCTCAAACGCATAAACACAGATAAACACCCTCTCACACAGACACACAGACATACACAGATACACACCCTCTCACATACACACGCACAGATACTAATCCTCTCTCACACACACACACACACAGACACACACAGATACACACCCTCTCGCACACACACACACACACACACACACACACACACACACACACAGAGACACATCCTCACACACACACACACACGCACACACAGATACACAACCACTCACACACACACACACACACACACACAGATACACACCCTCTCACACACACACACATACACACACACAGACACACACACAGATACACACACTCTCACACAGACACACACACTCAAACACACAGATACACATCTTCTCAAACGCATACACACAGATAAACACCCTCTCACACAGACACACAGACATACACAGATACACACGCTCTCACATACACACGCACAGATACACATCCTCTCTCACACACACACACACACAGACACACAAAGATACACACCCTCTCGCACACACACACACACACACACAGACACACCCTCTCACACACACACACACACTCACACACAGATACACAACCACTCACACACACACACACAGACACACACACACAGATACACACCCTCTCCCTCACACACACAGACACACACAGATACACACACTCTCACACAGACACACAGACACACACACTCAAACACAGAGATACACATCTTCTCAAACGCATACACACAGATAAACACCCTATCACACAGACACACAGACATACACAGATACACACCCTCTCACACACACACACACACAGGTACACACCCTCTCACACACACACACACACACAGACACACCCTCTCACACACACACACACTCACACACAGATACACAACCACTCACACACACACACACAGACACACACACACAGATACACACCCTCTCCCTCACACACACAGACACACACAGATACACACCCTCTCACACACACACACACACAGGTACACACCCTCTCACACACACACACACACACAGACACACCCTCTCACACACACACACACTCACACACAGATACACAACCACTCACACACACACACACAGACACACACACACAGATACACACCCTCTCCCTCACACACACAGACACACACAGACACACACACTCAAACACAGAGATACACATCTTCTCAAACGCATACACACAGATAAACACCCTATCACACAGACACACAGACATACACAGATACACACCCTCTCACACACACATAGACCCACACAGGTACACACCCTCTCACACACACACACACACACAGATACACAGCCTCTCACACACAAACACACACAAACAGATACAGACACTCTCACACACATATACACACACACATACACACCCTCTCTCTCACACACACACACACTCACAGATAAAACCCTCGCTCTCACACGCACACACACACACACACACACAGATACACACCTTCTCACACACACATACACACACAAACACACACACTCACACACTCACAGATACACACCCTCTCTCACACACACACACGCACACACACACACTCACACACATATGCACACCCTCTCACACAGTCACGCACACCCACAAATACAAACCCTCTCACACACACACACACAGAGATACGCACCCTCTCACACACAGACACACACACACACACACACAGAGATAAACACCCTCTCACACACACACACACACACAAGCAGGGACAAACCCTTTCAAACACACACACACAAACAGATACACTCACTCTCACACACACACACACACACACACAGATACACACACTCTCACACACACACACACACACACACACACAGAGATACACACCCTCTCACACACACACACACACACATATACACACCCTCTCAAACACATACACACAGATAAACACCTCTCACACAGACACACAGACATACAAAGATACACACCCTCTCACATGCACATGCACAGATACACACCCTCTCACAAATACACACACACGCACACACACACAGATACACACCCTCTCACACACACACACAGAATTACACACCCTCTCGCACACACACACACACAGATACACACCCTCTCAAACACAGACACACACAGACACACACAGATACACACCCTCTCAAACACACACACACACAGATACACACCCTCTCACACACACATGCACACAGATACACAGCCTCTCACACACAAACACACACACACAGATACAGACACTCTCACACACAGAAACACACACACACATACACACCCTCTCTCACACACACACACACAGATAAAACCCTCTCTCTCACACGCACACACACACACACACAGACACACACCCTCTCTCACACACATACACACACAAACACACACACTCACACACACACAGATACACACCCTCTCTCACACACACACAGATACACACCCTCTCACACACACACATACACACAGAGATACACACCCTCTCACACACAGACACATACACACACACACACAGATACACACCCTCTCACACAGATACACACATACAGACACACACACACACACAGATAAACTCCTTCTATCTCACACACACAGACACACAAATACACACCATCTCACACAAACACACACACACACACAGCTACACACAGTCTCTCTCTCACACACACACACACTCAGGTACACACCCTCTCACACACACACACACACACACAGATACACACACTCTCACACACACAGACACACACACGCACAGATACACACACTCTCTCTCACACACACACAGTCACACACCATCTCACAAACATGCACACACACACAGATACACACCCTCTCACACACACACACATACACACACAGACACACACACAGATAAACACACTCTCACACAGACACACAGACACACACACTCAAACACACAGATACACATCTTCTCAAATGCATACACACAGATAAACACCCTCTCACACAGACACACAGACATACACAGATACACACCCTCTCACCTACACACGCACAGATACACATCCTCTCTCTCACACACACACACACACAGACACACACAGATACACACCCTCTCGCTCGCACACACACACACACACACACAGACACACCCTCTCACACACACACACACACTCACACACAGATACACAACCACTCTCACACACACACACAGACACACACACACAGATACACACCCTCTCCCTCACACACACAGACACACACAGATACACACACTCTCACACAGACACACAGACACACACACTCAAACACACAGATACACATCTTCTCAAACGCATACACACAGATACACACCCTCTCACACACACACACACACACAGGTACACACCCTCTCACACACACACACACACACACACAGATACACAGCCTCTCACACACAAACACACACAAACAGATACAGACACTCTCACACACATATACACACACACATACACACCCTCTCTCTCACACACACCCACACACTCACAGATAAAACCCTCGCTCTCACACGCACACACACACACACACACAGATACACACCCTCTCACACACACATACACACACAAACACACACACTCACACACTCACAGATACACACCCTCTCTCACACACACACACGCACACACACACACTCACACACACATACACACCTTCTCACACAGACACGCACACCCACAAATACAAACCCTCTCACACACACACACAGAGAGATACGCACCCTCTCACACACAGACACACAAACACACACACACACAGATAAACACCCTCTCTCACACACACACACACACAAGCAGGGACAAACCCTTTCAAACACACACACACAAACAGATACACTCACTCTCACACACACACACACACACACACAGATACACACACTCTCACACACACACACACAAAGATACACACCCTCTCACACACACACACACACAGATACACACCCTCTCAAACACATACACACAGATAAACACCTCTCACACAGACACACAGACATACAAAGATACACACCCTCTCACATGAACATGCACAGATACACACCCTCTCACAAATACACACACACGCACACACACACACAGATACACACCCTCTCACACACACACACAGAATTACACACCCTCTCGCACACACACACACACAGATACACACCCTCTCAAACACAGACACACACAGACACACACAGATACACACCCTCTCAAACACACACACACACAGATACACACCCTCTCACACACACACACACACAGATACACAGCCTCTCACACACAAACACACACACACAGATACAGACACTCTCACACACATATACACACACATACACACCCTCTCACACACACACACAGATAAAACCCTCTCTCTCACACGCACGCACACACACACAGATACGCACCCTCTCTCACACACATACACACACAAACACACACACTCACACACACACAGATACACACCCTCTCTCACACACACACAGATACACATCCTCTCTCACACACACTCACGCACACACACACACTCACACACTGATACACACCCTCTCACACAGACACACGCACACAGATACAAACACTCTCACACACACACACACAGAGATATGCACCCTCATACACACAGACACAAACACACACACACACACACACAGATAAACACGCTCTCACACACACACACACACACACACACAGGGACACACCCTCTCAAACACACACACACACACAGATACACTCACTCACACACACACACACACACACACACACACAGATACACACACTCACTCACACACACACACACACACACACACACACACAGATACACACCCTCTCTCACACACACATACACACAGAGATACACACCCTCTCACACACAGACACACACACACACACACAGATACACACCCTCT
>NC_054497.1:22521137-22528637 GCF_017639515.1 Carcharodon carcharias
ACAGACACACACCCTCTCACAGACACACACCCTCACACAGATACACACCCTCTCACAAACAAATACCCTCACAAAGCCACACACTCTTACACACAGACACACACGGACACACAGACACACAAATACACGCTCACACACAGACACACACAGATACACACACACACTCCCTCACACACAGACACACACGGACACACACCCTCAAACACAGACACACACACACAGATACACACGCTCACACACAGACACACACACACACACACCCTCACACACAGACACACACAGACACATCCTCACATACAGACACACACACACACGGACACACACCCTCACACACAGACACACACACACTCAAACACACACCCTCACACACAGACACACACACAGACACACATCCTCACACAGATACACACCCTCTCACAAACAAATACCCTCACAAAGCCACACACCCACACACAGACACACACCTCCTCACAGACACGCAGACAGACACACACAAACCCTCACACACAGACAAACACATACACACACACAGACACACACCCTCACTCTCACGTCGACACACACTCTCTCACACACAGACACACACTCTCTCTCACATCGACACACACACTCTCTCTCACACAGACACACACCTTCTCTCTCACACAGACACACACTCTCTCACACAGACACACACCCTCTCTCTCACTCAGACATGCACCCTCTCAGAGACACATAAACTCTCTCACACAGACACACAGCCTTTCACAGACACGCACCCTCTCAAGGACACACACCCTCCATGACAGACACACAACCTCTCTCACATAAACACAGACACACCCTCTGTCACACTGAAATGCACCCTATCACACACAGATACACACTGTCTTTCTCTCCCACAGGCACACACCTTCTTTCTCTCACAGACACACACCTTCTCACAGACACACACCCTCTCTCACACAGAAACACACCCTCTCATAGACAGACACACACCCTCTTATAGACAGACACACACACTCTCAGAGACACACAACCTCCCTCACAAAGGCACACACCCTCTCTCATGCATAGACTCATGTCCTCTCTCTCACAGACACACACCCTCTCTCAAACACAGAGACACATCTTCGCTCACACACAGATACTCACCATCTCTCACAGACACACACCCTCTCACACACAGACACACACACACACACACACACACACACCCCCTCACACACGGACACACACACACACACAGACACACAAACACACACACACACACACCCTCACACACGGACACACACACACACACAGACACACAAACACACACACACACACAGACACACACACACACACACACACCCTCACACACAGACACACACAGACACACACACACACCCTCACACACAGACACACACAGACACACACACTCGGACACACACCCTCACACACAGACACACACACACAGATACACACACACACCCTCACACACAGACACACACACACATCCTCACACAGAGACACACACACACAGACACACAAACACACGCTCACACGCAGACACATACACACACACACACACCCTCACACACAGACACACACACACGGACACACGCCCTCACACACAGACACACACACACAGATACACACGCTCACATACAGACACACACACACACACACGCTCACACACAGACACACACACACACACAGACACACAAACACACACACACACAGACACACACACACACACACCCTCACACACAGACACACACAGACACACACACACACCCTCACACACAGACACACACAGACACACACTTGGACACACATCCTCACACACGGACACACACCCTCACACACACACACAAACACACACACACATGCCCTCACACACAGACACACAGACAGACACACACACACACACACACATACACACACACACAGACACACACCCTCACACAGACACACACCCTCATACAGACATACATCCTCTTGCAGATGTATGCCCCCACACAGACACACACCCTCTCACAGACACACAGACAGACACACACACACCCTCACACACAGACACACACAGACAGACACACACCTCCTCTCTCACGTCGACACACACTCTCTCACACACAGACACACTTTCTCTCACACACAGACACACACTCACTCTCACTCAGACACACACCTCCTCTCTCACGTCGACACACACTCTCTCACACACAGACACACACTCTCTCTCACACAGACACACACCTTCTCTCACATCGACGCACACCCTCTCTCACACAGACACACACGTTCTCTCTCACACAGACACACACTCTCTCTCACTCAGACACACACCCTCTCTCTCACACAGACACACACTCTCTCACACACAGACACACACCCTCTCTCTCACTCAGACACGCACCCTCTCAGAGACACATAAACTCTCTCACACAGACACACAGCCTTTCACAGACACACACCCTCTCAAGGACACACACCCTCCATGACAGACACACAACCTCTCTCACATAAACACAGACACACCCTCTGTCACACAGACATACACCCTATCACACACTGAAATGCACCCTTTCACACACAGACACACACTGTCTTTCTCTCCCACAGGCACACACCTTCTTTCTCTCACAGACACACACCTTCTCACAGACACACACCCTCTCTCACACGGAAACACACCCTCTCATAGACAGACACACACCCTCTCATAGACAGACACACACCCTCTCAGAGAAACACAACCTCCCTCACAAAGGCACACATCCTCTCTCATGCATAGACTCACGTCCTCTCTCTCACAGACACACACCCTCCCTCAAACACAAAGACACATCTTCTTTCACACACAGACACTCACCATCTCTCACATTCACACACCCTCTCACACACACCAACACACAACCTCTCACACACAGACACACACCCTCTCTCTCATAGAGACACACATCCTCTCTCACACAGACACACACCCTCTCTCACACAGACACACACCCTCTCTCTCACACAGACACACACCCTCTCTCTCACAGACACACACCCTCTCTCTCATAGAGACACACACCCTCTCTCACACAGACACACACCCTCTCTCTCACACAGACACACACCCTCTCTCATATAGACACACACCCTCTCTCTGACACAGACACACATCCTCTCTCTCACACGGACACACACCCTCACACACACACACACAAACACACACACACACACCCTCACACACAGACACACACACACACCCTCACACACAGACACACACATACACACACATACAGACACACACCCTCACACAGACACACACCCTCATACAGACATACATCCTCTTGCAGATGTATGCCCCCACACAGACACACACCCTCTCCCAGACACACACCCTCACACAGATACACACCCCCTCACAAACAAATACGCTCACAAAGCCACACACCCGCACACAGACACACACACCCTCACAGACACACAGAGAGACACACACACACCCTCACACACAGACACACACATACACACACACACACAGACACACACCTCCTCTCTCACGTCGACACACACTTTCTCACACACAGACACACACTCTCTCTCACACAGACACACACCTTCTCTCTCACACAGACACACACTCTCTCACACACAGACACACACTCTCTCTCACACAGACACACACCTTCTCTCACACAGACACACACTCTCTCACACACAGACACACACTCTCTCTCACACAGACACACACCTTCTCTCTCACACAGACACACACTCTCTCTCACATCGACACACACCCTCTCTCACACAGACACACACGTTCTCTCTCACACAGACACACACTCTCTCTCACTCAGACACACACCCTCTCTCTCACACAGACACACACCTTCTCTCTCACACAGACACACACTCTCTCACACAGACACACACCCTCTCTCTCACTCAGACACGCACCCTCTCAGAGACACATAAACTCTCTCACACAGACACACAGCCTTTCACAGACACACACCCTCTCAAGGACACACACCCTCCATGACAGACACACAACCTCTCTCACATAAACACAGACACACCCTCTGTCACACTGACATACACCCTATCACACACTGAAATGCACCCTTTCACACACAGATACACACTGTCTTTCTCTCCCACAGGCACACACCTTCTTTCTCTCACAGACACACACCTTCTCACAGACACACACCCTCTCTCACACAGAAACACACCCTCTCATAGACAGACACACACCCTCTCATAGACAGACACACACACTCTCAGAGAAACACAACCTCCCTCACAAAGGCACACATCCTCTCTCATGCATAGACTCACGTCCTCTCTCTCACAGACACACACACAGACACACACCTCCTCTCTCACGTCGACACACACTTTCTCACACACAGACACACACTCTCTCTCACACAGACACACACCTTCTCTCTCACACAGACACACACTCTCTCACACACAGACACACACCCTCTCTCACACAGACACACACCTTCTCTCACACAGACACACACCCTCTCACACACAGACACACACCCTCTCTCATAGAGACACACACCCTCTCTCACACAGACACACACCCTCTCTCACACAGACACACACCCTCTCACACACAGACACACACCCTCTTACACACAGACACAAACCCTCTCACACACAGACACACACCCTCTCACAGACAAACACCATCTCACAGACCCATACCATCTCTCACACAAAGACAAACACCATCTCTCACACAGACACTCATCCTCTCTCACACACAGACACACACCGTCTCTCTCACGTCGACACACACCCTCTCTCTCATAGAGACGCACACCATCTCTCACACAGACACTCACCATCTCTCACACAGACACACACAATCCCACAGTCACACACCCTCTCTCACACACAGACACACACACACACACCCTCACACACAGACACACACACACAGACACACAAACACTCACTCACACACAGACACACACACACACTCCCTCACACACAGACACACACAGACACACACACACGGACACACACCCTCACACACAGACACACACACACAGATACACACGCTCACACACAGACACACACACACACACACCCTCCCACTCAGACACACACATCCTCACACACAGACACACACACAGACACACACCCTCACACACACACACAGACACACAAACACACGCTCACACACAGACACACACACACACAGACACACAAACACACGCTCACACACTGACACACACACACACACCGTCACACACAGACACACACACACACGGACACACACCCTCACACACAGACACACACACACAGATACACACGCTCACACACAGACACACACACACACACCCTCACACACAGGCACACACACACATCCTCACACGCAGACACACACACACGGACACACACCCTCACACACACAGACACACAAACACACGCTCACCCACAGACACACACACACACACCCTCACACACAGACACACACAGACACACACACACGGACACACACCCTCACACACAGACACACACACACAGACACACACCCTCACACAGATACACACCCTCTCACAAATAAATATCCTCACAAAGCCACACACCCTCACACAGACACAAACAATCTCACAGACTCACACCCTCACACAGACACACACAATCTCACAGACTCACACACTCATACAGACACACACAATCTCACAGACACACAGACAGACAAACACACACACATACCCTCTCACAGACACATACCCACTCTCAAACACAGACAAAGAACCTCTCACAGACACATTCCGTCCCTCACACAGACACAAACCCTCTCTCACACACAGACACACACCCTCTCTCACACAGACACATTCCCTCTCTCACACAGTCAAACACCCTCTCTCACACACAGACACACACCCTCTCACAGACACATACCGTCTCTCACACAAAGACAAACACCATCTCTCACACAGACACTCATCCTCTCTCACACACAGACACACAACCTCCCTCTCACAGACACATAACCTCTCTCACACAAACACAAATCCAACTCACAGACACACACCCTCCATGACACAGACACACACCTTCTCTCTCATACAGACACACACCCTCTCACGCACAGACACACTCTTGCTCTCACACACACACAATCTCGCTCTCACACACACACACACACACTCGCTCTCACACACACACGCACACACACACACTCGCTCTCACACACACAAACACACACACATACTCGCTCTCACTCACACACACTCACACACACACTCACTCTCAAACACACACACACTCGCTCTCACACAGACACACTCGCTCTCACACACATACACACTCACTTTCACACACACACACCCACTCTCTCTCTCATACACACACACTCGCTCTCTCTCTCACATACAAACGCACACACACTCGCCCTCACACACACACACTCGCTCTTTCTCTCACACATACACACACCCACACACACATACACTCACACACAAACACACACTCACACACACACACTCACACACACTCACACACAAACACACACACACTCGCTCTCACACACACACTTTCTGTCTCGCACACACACAAACACACACTCTCTCTCACACACACTTGCTCTCTCTCTCTCACACCCACACACATGCTCTCACACACAAGCACACACTCACTCTTTCTCTCACACATAAACACACACTCACACATACACACAAAAACACACACACTCGTTCTCACACACACACTCGCTTTCTGTCTCACAAACACACAAACACACACTCGCTCTCACACACACACTTGTCCTTTCTCTCTCACACACACACACTCATTCTCACACACACACACACACACACTCGCTCCTTCTCTCTCACACACACACACACATTCACACACACTCTCTCTCTCTCACACACACACTCACTCTCACACACACACACACACACACACACTCGCTCTCACACACACTCACACACACACACACTCTCTCTCACACACACACACACACACACACACACACACACACTCGCTCTCACACACACACACACACTCGCTCTCACATGCACTCACACACACACACACACTCGCTCTCTCACACACACACACTCACTCTTTCTCCCACACACACACACACACTCGCTCTCACACGCACTCACACACACACACACTCGCTCTCTCACACACACACACTCACTCTTTCTCTCACACACACACACACACTCGCTCTCTCTCTCACACACTCACACACACACACTCACTCTCACACACACACTCACTCTTTCTCTCTCTCACACACACACACACTCGCTCTTTCTCACACACTCACACACACACACTTGCTCTCACACACACACACACACACTCGCTCTTTCTCTCTCACGCACAAACACACACACACTCGCCCTCACACACACGCACACTCCCTCTTTTTCTCACACAAGCACACACTCACACACAAACACACACTCGCTCTTTCTCTCACACATAAACACACACAAACACTCACACACTCACACATACTCACACACAAACACACACACAGTCGCT
>NC_054497.1:22596137-22598637 GCF_017639515.1 Carcharodon carcharias
TCTCTCTCTCTCACACACACTCACACACACACACACACTCGCTCTCACACACACACATATACACACTTGCTCTTTCTCTCTCTCACACACACACACATACACACACTCGCTCTCTCTCTCACACACACATACATACACACTCGCTCTCACACACACACACACTCACTCGCTCACACACACACACACACGCGCGCTCTCACACACACACACACACACTCGTTCTCTCACACACACACACTCGCTCTCACACACACACACACACATTCGCTCTCTCACACACACACACACTAGATCTCACACACACACACTCGCTCTCACACACACACAAACTCGCTCTCACACACACACGCATTCGCTCTCACACACACACATACACACACTCGCTCTCTCTCACACACACACACTTGCTCTCTCTCTCTCACACACACTCACACACACACACACACTCGCTCTCACACACACACATATACACACTTGCTCTTTCTCTCTCTCACACACACACACATACACACACTCGCTCTCTCTCTCACACACACACATACACTCGCTCTCACACACACACACACTCGCTCACACACACACACACGTGCGCTCTCACACACACACACACACATTCGTTCTCTCACACACACACACTCGCTCTCACACACACATACTCACTCGCTCTCATACACACACACACACACTCACACTCACACACACACACAAGCACGCTCACTCGCTCACACACACACACTTGCTCTCACACACACACACTCCCACACATACACACACTCTCTCTCACACACACACACACACTCGCTCTCACAAACACACACACTCACTCTCACACACACACACACACTCGCTCTCACACACACACACACTCACACACACACTCACACACACACACACGCGTTCTCACACACACACTCGCTCTCACACATGCACACACACACATGCTCTCACACACACACACACACTCGCTCTCACACACACAAACACACTCTCACACACACACACACACACACACAATCACTCTCACACACACACACTCACTCTCACACACACACAAAAACTCGCTCACACACACACACATACACACTCGCACTTTCTCTCTCACACACAAACACACACACACTTGCCCTCACACACACACACACTCGCTCTTTCTCTCACACAAACACACACACACACACATACTCACACACAAACACACACTCGCTCTTTCTCTCACACATAAACACACACTCACACACACACACTCACACATACTCACACACAAACACACAAACACTTGCTCTCACACACACACTCGCTTTCTGTCTCACACACACATACACATTTACACACTCGTTCTCACACACACACACACTTGCTCCTTCTCTCTCTCACACACACACACATACACACACACTCGCTCTCACACACACACACACTCACTCTCACACACACACACATACACACACGCACTCACTCTAACACACACTCACACACACACACACCCTCGCTCTTTCTCTCACACACAAACACACACACACTTGCCCTCACACACACACACTCGCTCTTTCTCTCACACAAACACACACTCACACACACACACTCACACACAAACACACACTCGCTCTTTCTCTCACACATAAACACACACACACACACCCTCACACATACTCATGCACAAACACACACACACTCGCTCTCACACACACACTCGCTTTCTGTCTCACACACACACACTTACACACTCGTTCTCACACACACACACTCGCTCCTTCTCTCTCTCACACACACACACATACACACACACTCGCTCTCTCACACACACACACACTCGCTCTCACAGACACACACATACACACACACACTCACTCTCACTCACACACACACACACACACTCGCTCTCTCTCACACAAACACACACACTCGTTCTCTCACACACACACACTCGCTCTCACACACACACACACACTCGCTCTCTCTCTCACACACACACACATACACTCGCTCTCACACACACACACACTCACACTCGCTCTCTCACACACACACACGCTCGTTCTCTCACAGAAACACACTCGCTCACACACACACACACTCACTCGCTCTCACACACACACACTCGCACTCACACACACACACACTCGCTCACACACACACACACACTCGCTCACACACACACACACTCGCTCTCACACACACACACACTCACACACACACACACACTCTCTCACACACACACTCACTCTCACACACACACACTCACTCTCACACACACACACACACTCGCTCTCACACACACACTCACACACACACACACACATGCACACACACTCGCTCTCTCTCACACTCACACTCACGCTCTCACACACACACACACACACTCGCTCTCACAGACACACACCCAAACTCGCACTCTCACACACACACTTGCTCTCAAACACACACAAACACAAACACACTCGCTCTCACGCACACACATTCACTCTCACACACATACACACTTGCTTTCACACACACACAC